>NC_051085.1:19602550-19615050 GCF_004664715.2 Peromyscus leucopus | reverse complement strand
AGAAATAACCCACCAAGAGGGTACTGCAATTCTAAATATCTACACACCAAACACTAGGGCACCCAAGTTCATAAAAGAAACACTGCAACAGCTTAAATCACATATCGACCCTCACACGCTGAGAGTGGGAGACTTCAGTATCCAGCTCTTGCCAACCGGCAGGTAATCCAGACAGAAACCAAGCAGAAAAATGAGGCAATTCACTGATGTTATAAATCAAATGAAACTAACAAATATTCGCAGAACAGTTCAACCAAACACAGAAGCATCTCATGGAGTTTTCTCCAACATTGACCACGTACTCCAACACAAAGCACGCTTCAACAGAGAAAAGAAAATTAAAATAACACCCTGAATCCTGTCTGACCATCATAGATTAAAGCTGCATGTCAACAACAGAAAGCTTACAAACTCACAGAAACTAAACAACTTATTATATCTTAGATACTTCATTGGCATTTTTATACTTATTTCTACTATCTTTCCACTTTCTGTACAGTATTATCTCTAATGAGAAATCAATTATTGCTGTTAATAGGGTTTTTCTTTTGCTTAGAGGAGGCCCTTTCACTATTTCCAAGGTTTGCACTACTTTTTGCCATCAATAATCTAAATATTATTTGTGTGTGTGTATGAATACATTTGTGATTTATTATATTTGATGTCATTAAGTATAGATTCATATTTTTATGAAATTTGATTTCTCAACCATTTTTTTGGAAATTTTTCATTTCTCTCTTTCTCTCTTTCCTCCATCTTATTCTCTTATTTTTCTTGTGTGGATAGGCTTAATCATACCCAACACTTCTCTAATGGCCTATTTAATTTCTTTGGTCTTTTTTTTTCCTCTGTTCTCTAAATTCCACAGTCCCTAATTCTAGGCTTCGAGGTAATAATCTGGTTCTCTAAAATTAGGGCTCAGTTCTTTCTTGTTTCCTTTGCCAGTTTAACATCTATTGGGAAGACCCTTCTGTGAGTTTTTAATTTGGTCACTCTGTGTTTCAACTTGATGCATAATAGACACGTGTAACTCCTGTTTGATGAGCTGCAGTTGCCCCACCTTCCTTTAACCAACATGTGTGGTCTCCTTTTGTTCTTTGCCTATATTCATAGTGACTACTCAGAGGTCCGCGCCTGCTGAGCTTCACATGAGTCTGGTATTTTTCTTACATGCAGTTCCACCTCACCTAGTTCTCATAATGTCTCATAATTTCTGACTGAAAGGGGGAAATATTAAATAATAAGTTACAGTAATGTCTTCCTCCTATGATTTGATCTTGCTACTGTTTGCCTACTGCTTTGTTTATTTGCTTAGTGGGCTGATTGGAGTGATTTGGTAAAGGTCTATTTTTCCCCCCTCGGTGTACAGGCTCTGGTGCTCTGTTGAATATTCTTATCATTTAATCTGCCTATATGTCTGCCTCTGGAACACTGACCACTTATGAGTAAAGGTGCTCTAGTTCCTTCAGCCATTTAAATATTTTGCATTCTACGATAACACACATGTGCACATATGTGGCTTCGAGACTGATAGCAGCAGGTGATGCATGTCATTTTATTTTTTTAATGCTTATTTCACTTTAATGTGCTTTGTGTCTATGCGTGGGTACACACATGCACATGACTGCAAACTCATGCAGAGTTGGGCCTGGCAACTGTCCAACATGAGTTCTGGGAATTAAACTCAAGCATCTGCAGAATTAGTACATGCTCTTAGCCACTGAACCATCTCTCCAGCACACCTCTTTATTTCTTTCTTCCTTTCTTTTTTTTTCTTTCTTTCTTTTTTTTTTCTTTTCTTTTTTTTTTTTTTTTTTTTTTTTTTTTTTTTTGGAGTTAGGGATCTCACTATGCAGCTCTGACTGTCTTGGAACTCACCAACTTCAAACTCATAGAAATCTCCCTGCTTTTGCCTTCCAAGTGCTGGGATCTGGGATTAAAGCAGTGGGCCACCATGCCCAGCATTCCAGCCCTTTAATATTAATCCAGGCTTCATAAGTGTTGTTCCTAGGTAAAAAGTGATTTCTAATTCAGTCAGAGATTATGCCTAAGCCCCTGTGAGGGCTCTGGCCTAGTCGAATGGTCCATGTTTTACTTTGAGAAACATTTCCAAGTCTTCTCTACCTCCTTCCTAGTATGACTGCTTATAAATGAAGGATACTGGACCTTATTAAAGTCTTCTCTACCCTGCTTCTGGCTTGACTGCCCATGAATGAATGATGCTGGAGTTTACTCATAGTGTCCCTTACCATTGGGATCTCGCTGATCTTGGGACAGTTCTTGGTTGGTGCCTCATATCTTGTTTTCCAGATTTCACTACCACTTTGCTCGTCTCTGCATGCTATATGGAATCATGGGAACCTCCTTTAAATTACACATAAACCATTTTTTCTGCTGATGCCACCTTTTTTGGCATGAAATGTTCCATCCTCTGTTTCACCCCTCTTCCTGGGCAGTGTCTCCATCACTATACAAGACCTGGTGGTGGGAACATGGCTTTCTTCTGCAAGACAATACTTTAGATACACGAGTGAGTGATTGGAGCATGGTGGTCCCGAAGTTTGCATTGTACAGCTGAGGTAGATGAAACAGCCATCCGTTCTGTCATCTGTTCCTGAAAGATCAAAAGAAGATGAGGGCTCCCTCTCCATTTCACTCTTAGAATTAGAGACCCTGTGGAAACTCTCCTGAGCTGGAGCTCTGTGGAGAACAGTTGGGCTTGAATGCAATAGACTACTGTTCATGTTAGGCATGAGCAAGTTTTTCTTGAATGAGTGTGCCTTCATTATCTGTATGCCTTTAGGACACTAGTCATATGTTTCAAATGGTTGTTTCTATAATTATTCTCTGTTTACATTGCTATTTGTTAGAGAAAGAGCATGCCTTGCTATTCATATATCTTTTACATAAAGACGTTAGGAAATGCTTTGAATGGAGTTAAGAGCATTAATAAGGCAGTGAAAATTATTTAAAAAGAGCATAAGGTGGCTGTTTGCAATAATAATTTATACAGGTTGTAAACCAGAGTTTTCTCCAGCTGTGTGAGGAGAGGCATGCCCAGTCTTAGAGTCATATGTGAAACACTTCTGACAGGCAGGGGCATGGAGATTGGATAGAATCCATCCCTCCAACATCAGCATTTGAGTGAAAGGCAAGAGAATAATAGTTCGCTCCATTTCATCCTGAATGTCATGCAGCCTAAATGAAACTAAGCACAGACTGCTATGGGAGAGGGCTACTGTGTGGCAAGCTAGTCATGCGTCAGGACAGCTTTGCCCATGTTCTGCATAGTTATTCCCATCCTTGTGGCCAGATGGTGTCCAATCATCTGGAAAATTGGACTCAATTTCAATGACAGAGGATTCGAACCAGTGAGATGACTGGCTGGAAGGAATAAACAGTGTCATTTGCGTTCAGTTCTTCAGAGATCAGGAGGATCTCTGTGGGAGGGCAGGATGCCTTGAGTTCTGACAAAGTTGTCTAGGAATAATGTCCTTCCAAAGATCTTTTGTGTATATGTGTGTCTTTGGGAGGGATTGTTGTTCCTTTATTTGTTTTGTTTTATGCACCCATGGCTAGCCTGAAACTCACTGTTTAAACCAGACTCACCTCAAGCTCAGGGCAATTCTCCTGCCTCTACCTGGAATTAGAGTATGCACCACAAAACATAGCAAACTATCCACATTTTAATTCCCCAAACTTCTGAATATTTTAGATTACATATCAAAGAGCAATAAGATTAGAGATCAAATTAATGTGCTAATCATCCAGCCTTAAACTAAATTAGATGATTAGACATTTGCACCCAACCAAAGCATTCTGTACATGGGGAAAAAGATATAAAGAGTGATTCATTCTGAGAGCAAGGCATGTAAAAGTCACGACCAAGAACACAACTTTCCAATTAGATGAAGGAATAATTTCAATCTCTCTGTTGTACTTCATGGTAACTATAGTTAATAAACATATATACACTTAGAAAGGATGGAGGAGGGCAGTGAGATGGTTCAGCAAGTAAAAGAACATGTCATACAAGCCTGATGGCCTGAGTTTGACTCCCAGAACCAATGTCATGGCTGAAGTAAAGAACCAACTCTGGATCTCTGTGAGTTCGAGGCCAGCCTGGGCTACAGAGTGAGTTCCAGGAAAGGCACAAAGCTATACAGAGAAACCCTGTCTCGAAAGATCAAAAAGAAGAAAAGAAAGAAAGAAAGAAAAGAACCAACTCCACAAAATTGTCCTCTGACCTCCCCACCAGTACTATGGCATTCACTCCCACACATGTCATACACACACACACACACACACACACACACACACACACACACACACACACATACATATATGGTAATTGTTTAAAGTATTGAAAGTAGAATTAAAGTTAATACATAAAGGTAGTCCATATGTTAGTTCAATTTGACCATTCCAGTTTTTTCTTATACTTTAAGCAAGCTGTTGTATACCATAAATATACATAACTTCCATTTGTCAATTTAAAAATAGAAATGATTTTAAATAGAAGAAAGGAAATGGAGAAGACTTGACTGGTCATGTCTAACTTTGAAGATGAGCGAGATCCATGAACTATGGAAGGAAGGCAGCTTCTAAAAGCTGGAAATGGCCAGGAAAGCCACTCCCGTGAGAGTCTTCAGACGGGACACAGCCCTGCAGACACCCTGCTAGTATTTCAAGGACACTCACGTGGGCGTTCTGACTTCTGCCTGTGAGATAATGGAGTTGTTTGAGCAACTCTGTGACAACTCAAAAAAACACAACTAAGATTTTTGAACTTTACGCTCTCAGGTTACAAATTAGAACTCAGAGATTCCAAGCTGTGAAGCCTTCTCACAACTAAGGTGTGCACAGGCAAAGTGGATAAGAAGGATGGGGCTCCCTCTTTTAGTCTCCCTGCCCTCACCTACCAGCCTGCACATTCATTAGTGGCCACAGTACAGTGAGAAGAATCTGTGGCTTCCACAGTATAGTGTGGATTAAAAGATCAGTGTCCTGATGGTGGACACTTCATGAATGCATACAACATCCACTGTCCACAGATTTTTACTTTTTCGACTACTCCCAATGTCTCAAAATGCTTCTTTACAACAAACCAAAATATTTCCTTCATGCTTTGTGGCAATGTCTGTAATTCTACTTTTCGGGTCATAAAGACTATCTTTATGCCCATTATTTGAGTATGCTGCTGGAAATCTTCCTGAGTCTCCCGTTTTCAGGCTATCTGCCATTCGACCCCTCTGAGTCTTCCCAATCTTTTTTTTCCCTGTTTCACAGAATGACCACTTTTCTCAGAAGCATCCCCCTGAAAGTGACATCCATGTTCACATGCAGCATCCGCACAGCTGAAAATGACCTGGTGAGGCAGGACACCACCCTAGTCAGTCAGTTCTGTAAAGGACTCCCTGTTCTTGTCCTTAGCAGGGAACCATGTAGTTGACGTGGGCCCTGAGTCCCTGAATAAATGACAGTTGTTCTTGATCAATTTTAGCCTATAAAATATTTCCGAACTGTCAAAGCTTTTGTAGATCCTCCTTTCATTTGTATCATTTGAGTTTTCATTACTTACCAGCCTGTTACCCTTTTAAAACTAAAGCAAAAATTGTGAATAAACCTGAGGAAGAAGAGAGGGAGGGAGTAAGTATTCCACACTCAGGAGTCTTCACCATGGGTAGGATTTCTCTGTGTAGCCCCTGCTGTCCTGGATCTCACTCTGTCGACCAGGCTGGCCTCGAACTCAGAGACCTACCTGCCTCTGCATCCCAAGCGCTGGGCTTAAAGGCATGTGCCACCATTCCTGGCATCCTGATTTCTTGAATCAAGAAGAATTTTAAATAAATTTGGTAAGGGTGATGTGAATAATGCTAATTGTTTTTATATTGACAAAAGAGGTCTTAGGAAAGCAGCAAAGCTTAATTTTCACAGTCAAAAAAAAAAAAATAGAACAAGGACCAAAAAATGAACCCAAGTAGCTGGGTTTTTTTGTTTGTTTGTTTAAGGACATTTGATGTTAGTGCACCCAGGCATGCTCACACATAAATAAACATATATACTAGCCACACATAATAATATTGTGTTTGTGATTTCATCTCTTCTCAAGCTAATGGAAACCTCTTGGAGAGGTGGAGCCCACGCTTGGAAGTACTTAGTAACTCCTGTAATTTAACTAATAGTGTTCTTAATCCTGTGTATGTGGCATTCATCCCTTCCTTCTTTCACTCCAACACTTAAGTAAGCAGGCTAAGGACATGGTCTGTTTTTTGCTCCATATGCTGGTATGTTATGTGTGAAAGTAGGAGAACTTAAACCTGGTAGGACCAGCTATTTGTGTTGTCTTTTGCTCACATTCCACTTTGATAGCTCAATTGCCATATCTTGTCTGTGTTATTCAAGTCAAAAGTCTTTTTCATTAATAGGGAAGAAGGAAGGAAAATAGTAACATGTGAATGCATCCTTAGAAAGCATGTACATCGCATACCTTTATATAAGATATATAGAACCTAGTTCATTTTTACTAATAGGAAAGGGGGCACACAATTAGCCTAGCAATTTATAAGAATAGTATTTTGTATTAAAAATTAAAATGTGGGTGCTGGAGAAATAGCTCAACAATTGTGAAAGCTAGCTGTTTTCCGGCACCCATGTCAGGTGGCTTGTAACCACCTACAACTCCAGCTCCAGGAAATCTGACACCTCTGCTCTCCACAAACACCTGCCCTCCAATGCACATGTCTACACATAGACACACAAATACATAAGTAAAATAGAATGATTGTTTAAAGAATTAAAACATAGTTTCCAGCCTTGAGTAACTTACAGACTGCACTAACATACGGTAACACTTGAAATTTGTGGGTTTAGACAATACAGTTCTCCTGGGGAAATGGAAGATGACCCTCTGTCGGTACTTATATGGCAAAGCGATTGTCCCTCCCTTTCGACTTGACAGACTCTCCCCAGTTTATGCCTGCCCCTGACATCCCCAACGACCTTCTAGACAGTAAGGCTAAGTGTCGGTTGCCTCCTGCATGCAATGCATCCAGGCACTTCCGGAAGTGGAAACGAGCGCTGCCTGACTTTTCTTAAGCTTGGCTTGAGTACACGCGCTCACGTTCCTGATCTAGAGAGCAAACAAAACAGGCAAGAGAAGATTGCAAGATCAGCTCAGTGTGTAATCAAGATAAGCAGAGTTACTGGGTACCAGTAGCGGACCAATCAGACGCAGCCTCCTCTTTATTAGTCTGTTGAGAGTAGTTGAATTTAAGAATGTAAGGAATGTGTCTGAGTTCTTCGTGTCTTTTAACCACTTTCTGGCCATGGTTCCAGTGCCAGCGAAACTGTGCCCTTTTCCTGGCGCAACTTCAATGAGCCCAGGGTAATGCTTTGTTCACCATGGAGGCTGAATATTTCAGTGGTCATGCATGTGCAACTCCCAGGTGCCAATTTCTGTCCTGTTTGCGTGTGTCACATTCTGGCAGGCGGTGGCATGGAGGGAAAGCTTTCAAGGCTGAATATGAAGCCCAGAATAACATGCCAACAGTGCACTGCTGTGGATTTGGATTTCTTCTTCTTTTTCTGGAAAAAAAAAAAAGGAAAATCTAATGTTTCTTCCATATTCCCACCAGAACAGACTTATTTCTTTCTACTTAGTGACATGGAATGTCAGGCATTCAGGGGAACGAATTGCCCCAGTCTGCCAGCTTCACAACCATGATAATTCATAATTTCCTTCGTTGGTAAAGTGGGATGGTGTGGGATGGCAAAAGAGAAAATAATTCCCACTGAAGCCTTCATTTTTCCAAAACCAAAAAATGTTGCGCTTTAAAGGGGCACAGGTGTAAAGCCCTTATAGCCAGAATAACAATAAAATCTATGGACGGATAAATCCCAAACTTTTCTTTATGAAGTAAGATTATCTTGTGTGAAATATGAATTTGTATATTAATAAGAAAAAAAAAAAAAAAACCCTGAGACCAGTGTAGGTGCTACAGCTCACATGGAAAAGGTATCCTGGCAACCAAGGAGCCAAGGAATACCACAAAGTCACACTGCACAACAAATCCCATGAGAGAGATTTATTGGGAGAGGAAAACCCAGGAGGGTGGCTGCCTTTGCTTGGGCAAGAAGTAGCAGAGAACTGAGCAGAAGACAGGGTTTGTATAGGGTTTCTTGGGAGGCGGAGCTCTCCATGGTGGCCTGGGGTTGAAGGGATTTGTTTTGAATTACACCTATCAATCTAAAGTTCCTTCTTATTCCTGGCCCTTCCTTAAGGTCTGTACAGGCGATTGGGAGACTAGCTTGCTAGAGCATTTACAAACAAACATACTGAGAAAGCAGAGAGGCTCTCTCCCCTCTGCAACAGTTTGTTTGGAGGTTTAGTTATGTCCAAGAGTAGGTACAATTTGATGAGATCCAGCCCATCTTTCTTTCTGTTGTTTCAGTTACCCACACCCCATCATGTTCTGTGCAAGGCTGACTTTAGTCAGTCCTAAACTTTATCTCCAGATTTCCAACATGGCACATTGACCTGTTTCTTCTGGCATTCTAGCTCTCAAGTTGGTACACACCAGTTCTGATTAGCTCTTCAATGCGGAAAAGGGATCAAGAAAACCTTAGTCTCGATCCAAAAGTTGGTGTGATATTTATTTGTGCTCATCCTCATTGTCAGAGAACATAAGTTTTCACTATGTTGTGTCCATTGTTTTTTTTGGGGGGGGGGAACTGAAGCCCCCAAAGCTCTGTACTCCATCCCTTTGCTTGAAACATCATTCCTTTAGTCACAAGCAACACACTGCACTGTCTTTAAGACTTGCCTCTCTCTCTCTCTCTCTCTCTCTCTCTCTCTCTCTCTCTCCTTCCTTCTTTTTTTTATTTCCTTCTTCTCTTTCTCCAAACACATGACAGGCTTGTAAAATCTTACTCTAAGTTTTAATACTTAGTAATTCTTCATCATACTAAGCAATTCCTCATTATATGCCTGTTAACTCACACATCCGAAAAACAAGCTTAACAAAACTCAGAACACATTTGCTGGAAACTTAGTCTTCATATTGACCAAAGTGTTGCATAAGGAGAATTATAATAAATTTTACAGAAAGTTGAATCTCTCTCTTCTTACAGCTTTTCTGAATAGTGATATTAAATTACTTTGTTGTTAGCCTTCAAACACAGTCATCTGCTAGTAATTTCAAGGCACATGAGAGAATCTAGACTTGAAAATATGATTTTTAGAGGGGTGAACTATTTGAGACAAGAAAGGGTCCAGTAGGAGGGTGGCACAAGAAACAATAAATGGGGGTAAATGAGATCAAAACACATGCTATATGTGCCGGGGGCAGGGGCGGGGCGGGGAATGAGGTTATAGAACTTAATTTTTAAATGACTATATTGGTTGAAATAAGGTGTGAGGTAAACAATCATTTATATTATTTTCAAGCAAACTGCATTTGCAGTTTTGCAGTAGTCTGCCAGAGAAAAAAAATATTTGCCAGCACAATAAAGTGTTATCATTGTCCTTGTACAGTAGATATTGAAACCCCTTGTCCAGTAGATAGAAACATTTTACGTACGTCAGAGGTGCCTCCCTACCTCTAGTCTTTCTTTCTGTTGTTTCAGTGACCCACAGTCAACCACAGTCTGAAAGCATTAAATGGAAAATTGTTTCAGAAACGAACAGTTCACAACTTTAGTTCGTGTACTCTTCCAAGCAGCATTATGAAATTTTTGAGCCCTCAGCCCCACCTCCCCGGAGATGGGAGGCATCCCTGTGTGTGACAGCCTGATGCAGGTCCCACCTGCCCATTACGCACTTATCCAGCTCCAGAGTTTGATGGGGTTATTAGAAATATCAAGCAAATAGCCTTTTATTTAGTAATGTCCCCTGTGTGCAAAAGCAGTCAAGTCAATAACTTAGATCTACAAAGAGAAGTCATAAAATGATTTATTTGAGTGAAAAAGCAAATGTTTCTGGATTTATGAGGAAAAAAATACTATCAGACACTGAATTCACTAACATCTTATATGATAAGGATGAATCTTTAATCCATGAAATTGTGAAAAAGAAAAAGCTGTCTGTTAATTCTTAAGATTTTTGTGTGTTTGTTTTTCGACAGGGTTTCTCTGTATAGCCCTGGCTGTCCTGGGCAACAGAACTCATTCTGTAGACCAGGTTGGTCTCAAACTCAGATTATCTGCCTGCCTCTGTCTCCCAAGTGCAGGGATTAAAGGCATGCATTACCACTGCCCAGCTTGGATATTTTTTTAATTACGTGTGTGTGTGTGTGTGTGTGTGTGTGTGTGTGAGAGAGAGAGAGAGAGAGAGAGAGAGAGAGAGAGAGAGAGAGAGAGAGAGAGAGAGAGAGAGAGAGAGAGAGGTTATGTGCACAAGGGTACATGAATGCCTGGAAGCCAGAAAAGTATTTGGACTTCATGGAACTGGAATTACAGGTGGATGTGTGGCATCTGACATGTGTCCTGGCACCGAACTTTCCCCTATACAAGAGCAATGTATGCTCTCAACTGCTGAGCCGTCTTTCTATGCCCTTGGGTAATTTTGTTGTCTTAGATTCATTTCCGGCTGCAATAAAACACTCTGACGAAGGCAGCTTAAGGGAGAAAGGGTTTATCTGGCTCACAGTTCCCGGTTATAGTCTGTATTAGTTACTTTCCCGTGCTGTAATAAAAATTCTGTAACCAAGGCAACTGGTAAGAAAGAAAGAAAAAAAAATGTTTACTTTAGCTTCTTGTTCCAAGGGGTTAGAGTTCAAAATGTTGAGGACAGCGTGGCAGCACCCGTCAGGAATTGTCGCTGGAACAGGGAGCTGAGAGCTCACATCTTGAAACTCAAGCAGGAACTGGAGAAATAGAATATGAAGTGGTGGGAGGCTTTTAGCTCTGAATGCTTGCCCACAATGACAAGGCTTAACCTTCTAAACTTCCTTCAAGCAGCACCACCAACTGCGAACCATAATGTTCAAACGCATGAGCCTTTGGGGGACTATTATTATTCAGGCTATGACACAGCCCACTGTTATACAGAGTCAAGTCGATAGGAACTTGAAGCAGCTAGTCACAGTATAACCACAGTCAACAGCAAACCTCGGTGAATGAATGTATGCATGCCAGTACTCAGCTCTCTTAGTCACTCTCAGACCGTTCAGGATCCCCTACCTAGGGAATGGTGCCATTGTATGTGGGTCTTCCCATCTCAGTGAAGGCAGTCAGGATTATCACTACAGGCAGGCCCACAGGCCAACCTAATCTAGACAAGCCCTCATCAAGATTCCTTTATCAGCTTAAACTAGACTGTCACATTGACAATTAAAACCAGCCACCTCATCTGCTCTCATACCTCAAGCTGCAAAGTTAGAGCCACAGTGTATAGTAAGTTCTTTTTTTTTTTTTTAGGTGTCACAAAATTGTTTATGTTTACTATACTGTAGTAATAACATGAAACCGGGGAAGAAATGTGATGCTGGATTTGCTTGATGCTACAAAAACTGTGAATAGCACAGATTCTTGGTTAACAAGAAGAATTTTTTTAGTTTTCCGGAATCTCGGGAACTTTGTTGATGAATGTCACTCTGTCATTTGTAGTTCACCCTTCTGATGCCACATCTAAGCCACTAAAATTGGCCAGTATTTATGGAAAAGGCAAAGGAACATCAGCAGACCACTGAGCAGTGACTTCATTTCTTACCGTCCACAGCACACCGTGGCCTGGCATGTGTTGGCATTCTGACCCGCCCGTTGGGGACCCGCCCTGAGTGCTGATGTAAAATCCCCTTTAAAAGGAAAACTTCTCCCCTATCCCTCTCTCCTTTTCTCTATTCCCATGAGGTGTGTTCTCTCTCTCCCTCTCTTTCTCTCTCCTTGCTCCTTCCCTCCATTCCTTCTCCTCTCCCCTCAACATAAACTTCCATGCGGATGCTGTGCCTGGGGTGTGAGCAACTTTCCACTGTGCCATGCTGCTTGCATTGAGTCTTCATGGCGTGTCTGCCTCATCCATCCGGGCACCCTGGCCCAACCTGTCAAGGCCTCCTGCGCACCTTATCATTACAGCATGGCCATTGGTTTTGCATCTGGAACTGTGCCTGCTGACCTGAGACTGAAAAAAAAAAAAAAAAAAAAACAAAAAACTACATTACTGGGTGAAAGATCAGAAATCAGGAACCTACTAGTGACAACTTGTGCCAGCAAGCATTGTGTCTGTATGGTCCCCTGAGGCAAACGATCTCAAGCCCTTTACTGAAAGCGAGGCATGGTTACACACATTCTGGAATGAGCCTGAGCAAGGAAACATCATAACTTAGAGATGTTAAATCTGCTGATAAAGCATCCACTGCCTCATACCCAGCTGAAGAGGTTAACTAAAAGGACTTGATGCAATCCAAACCGAGTCTTGTATTGTAATAACCTGGAGTATTCTGGAAGAAGATGCTCAATTAAAATGGCATTCAGAAACATGCAATGAAGTCCCAAAGCACAAA